>NW_026900751.1:0-21676 GCF_033783945.1 Neopsephotus bourkii | reverse complement strand
GGTATGGGGTTATGGAGCTACACAGCCTCCATAGAGTCACAGGGGTCTCTATGGGGCCATAGGGATTGCATGGGGCAGGGAGGGCTCTATAGGGACCCTAGGGTCTCTATGGAGCATGGGGGGCTCTATAGGTCCAGGGCTATAGAGCCTCTATAGGGCAGGGGGGGGTCTCTATAGGGTCTGTGTCCCCCCCCAAGAAAGCGCCCTTGACACCTCCTTGCACCCCCAACTGGGGGCTCTTTATTCCCCCCCCCCATCATCGGCGTCGCCTCCGCACCAGGGTCCAACCATCAGGGGGGGCCGGGGGGGTCCCGCACTCCATTGCCTGGGGGGGGGAAGATGACATCATCAGCGTGACCCCTTTGGTGACGTCATCAGTGTGACCCCTTTGGTGACGTCATCAGCGTGACCCCTTTGGTGACATCATCAGTGTGACCCCTTTGGTGACGTCATCAGAGTGACCCCTTTGGTGACGTCATCAGTGTGACCCCTTTGGTGACGTCATCAGCGTGACCCCTTTGGTGACATCATCAGTGTGACCCCTTTGGTGACATCATCAGTGTGACCCCTTTGGTGACATCATCAGTGTGACCCCTTCGGTGACATCATCAGTGTGACCCCTTTGGTGACATCATCAGGGTGACCCCTTTGGTGACATCATCAGTGTGAGCCCTTTGGTGACATCATCAGTGTGACCCCTTTGGTGACGTCATCAGTGTGACCCCTTTGGTGACGTCATCAGTGTGAGCCCTTTGGTGACGTCATCAGTGTGACCCCTTTGGTGACATCATCAGTGTGACCCCTTTGGTGACATCATCAGTGTGACCCCTTTGGTGACATCATCACTGCCCCCCCATCCTAGGAGTGTGTCTCCAGTTTGATGATGTCATTACTGCCCTCCCCCCAATGGGGCACCCCCCTTCAATGACATCACCCATGCCCCCCCCAATGCCCCACCCCATTTGATGACATCATCAACCCCATACACAGCATAGGGAACCCATTCCCCCCATATATCTTGAGGTCCCCATAATGACATCATCAGCGCTCTCCCAATGACATCATCACCACAGGCCACACCCACCAATAGTGACCCCGCCCATTCTATGACATCATCACCCACCCCTACCTCTTCCTCCTCCTCACTGCTGGTCCCGGGGCTCTGAGGGGCGGGGTCGGGGGCGTGGCCAGAGGCGGGCTCGGGGGTGTGGCCAGGCCGCGCATTGGCCAGCGCGGAGGCGAGGGCGGGGCCACGCCGGGCCAGGGCCGCCAGCGCCTCCCCCACCCCCCCCACGTCGCCCTCCCGTACCCGCGTGAACAGAGACAGCAGCTCCCGGCTCACCTGCGGGGGGAATGGGATAGAATGGGGTGGAATGGGATGGAATGGGATAGAATGGGATAGAATGGGATAGAATGGGATAGAATGGGATGGAATGGGATAGAATGGGATAGAATGGGATAGAATGGGATAGAATGGGATAGAGTGGAATAGGGCTGGGATAGAATGGGATAGACTGTGATAGAATGGGATAGTGCTGGGATAGAATGGGGTAGACTGGGATAGAAGAGATTGGGACAGAATGGGATAGAGTGGGATAGGGCTGGGATAGACTGGGATAGCGCTGGGATAGACAGGGATAGTGCTGGGATAGAATGGAGTAGACTGGGATAGAATGGTGTAGAATGGGATGGACTGGGATAGGGCTAGGATAGACTGGGACAGAATGGGATAGAGTGGGATAGACCGGGATAGAATGGGATGGACTGGGATAGAACGGGATAGGGCTTAGACAGAATGGGACAGATTGGGATGGAACGAGATAGCACTGGGATAGACAAGGATAGCGCTGGGATAGAATGGGATAGGACCGGGATGCGACTGGTATAGACAGGGATAGAATGGGATAGCACTGGGATACACTGGGATCGGACTCAGATAGAATGGGATACACAGGCATAGGGCTGGAATAGACAGGGCTAGGGCTGGGATAGAACGAGATGCACTGGGATAGAACGGGATGCACAGGGATAGCACTGGGATAGAACGGGATGCACAGGGATAGCAATGGGATAGACTGGGATAGACAAGGATAGGTATGGGATAGACTGGGATAGAATGTGATAGGGCTGGGATACACTGAGATGGGACTAGCATAGGCAGGGATAGAGCTGGGATACAATGGGATATACTGGAAGGGCAGTGGGTGGGACTGGGATAGACTGGGAGGCATTGGAAGGGGCTATGAGGGAACTGGGAAGGACCTGAAATAGACTAGATGTGCACTGGAAAGGACTGGGATATACTGGGAAGGGAGTGAGATACATTGGAGGGACAGGCCTAGGGAATCATAGGGGGGAATTGGGATAGGATATACTTGCAAGAGCAGGGATACAATGAGAAGGGATGGAGACTGGGATACACTGGGAGGCGCTGGGATATACTGGGGTGGGACTGGGATATACTGTGAGAAAACTGGTTTATACTGGGAGGGGAATGGGAGCACTGCAGTGCATCACCAAGGGCCTGGGGATCCACCGGGCTGTACTGGGAGTGACTCAGGAAGGGCCTGAACGCTTCTTGTGAGGAACGGGAAGGCTACTGGTTATACTGGTTTATACTGGGAGGCTCTGGGGTGCACCAAGAAGGGATGGGGGGTGCTAAGAGAGGCCTGGGAGCACTAAAGGATGCTTGGAAGAGCCTGGGGGGGGGGATCTGAACTGTACTGGGGCAGCGGGGGAGGGGAACTGGGAGCCTCCTGGTCCATACTGGTCTGTACTGGTCCATACTGGGCTGTACCTGCTGCAAGCTGCCATCCTCCACAGCCGTGTCGAACTCATTGTCCATGACCTCGGCCAGGAAATCTTCCACCTCATCCTCGGCCAGTTCAGCTGGGGGGCAGAGGAAAGGGGGATACTGGGAGGGAGGCAGCCCCAGTGCCCTCCCAGTGCATCCCAGTTCTGCTCAGCCCCCTCCCAGTGCCCCCCAGTGCCTTCCCAGTCCGTCCCAGTGCCCTTCAACTCCCTTTCAGTTCACCCCACTCTATTCCAGTGCCCTCCCAGTCCATCCCAGTGCCCTTCATCCCTCTTCCACTGCCCCCAATGCCTCCCAGTCCATCCCAGTGCCCTCCATCCCTCTCCCAATGCCCTCCCAGTCCATCCCAGTGCCCTTCATCCCTCTTCCACTGCCCCAATGCCTCCCAGTCCATCCCAGTGCCCTTCATCCCTCTTCCACTGTCCCCAATGCCTCCCAGTCCATCCCAGCTCCCTTCATCCCTCTTTGTTGTGTTGTTTTTGTGTTGTTCTCCCATTGCCCCCGCCCCGCCCCCCCCCGCACTCACGGTTCTGGCTCAGGAACTCCAGCACCGCCCCCACCAACCACGCGGCCTTCTCGGGGCTCTGTGGGCCCCCGAAGCCCTGCGCCACGGCCAACTGCGGGGCACGGACACGGTCACCCGTGGGCCTTGGGGTCCCCAACCTCCCCCCCTCACCCCCGTTCTCCCCCGTTCCCCCCCGTTCCGCACCTGCAGCGCGGCCCAGCCGCTCAGCACCGCCCGCACACCGCGCTCCAGCAGCGCCCGCTCCTCCGCGCTGGGCGCCGCCATTGCGACGCCCCCGCAGGGCCCGCGGCCGAGCGCCGAGCGATCGATCGGGCGCCGAGCGAGGGAGCGCAAGCGCAGGAGAGGGGGCGAGACCAATGGAGCGCCGAATAATCGATCGCTGCGCCCAATCGAGCGCCGAGTGATCGATCGCGTCGCCGAAGGCCGCAGCGAGCCGACGCCGGGTGCCACAATCGAGCGCCGAGTGCCCGATCGAGGGGCGTGGCCAACGGCGGAGGCCTGAGAGGACTCCAGCTCCCGGCAGCCCCCCCGCGGCCGCGGTCACGTGACGCAGGTGCGCGGGAGGGGCGGGGGGAGGGAGGGGAGCGGGACGGTGGGGCTGGGGGGGGCGGGGGGGGGAAATGGGGGGTGATGGGGGCGCAGGGGTGGGGGGGTATGGGGGCTATAGGGGCTGCTATAGGGGATAAGGGCTCTACAGGGGCTGCTATAGGGGATAACAACGGCTCTATAGGGGCTATAAGGGATAACAACGGCTCTATAGGGGCTATAGGGGCTGGGGGGTGCGCGTCGGTTCTAAGGGGGTGTGGGGGCATGGGGGGGCTAGAGGAGATATGGGAGCTATAGGGGATGAGGGGGTGCACGGGGGCTATAGGACGTGGGGGGGGCTATAGGGGATGAGAGGGCACATGAGGGCTATAGGGGATATGGGGGGGTGGGAGAACATAGGGGCTTTAGGGGCTATTGGAGTATATAGGGGCTAATGGGGGGCCTATAGTGTGTAGGGCGCGTAAGGGTTATAGAGACAATTGGGGGTTTATATAAGGGGGCTATAGGGGGTGTGGGGCACACAGGGGCTATTGGGGGCAGGGTATAGAGCTATGGGGGGGTATATATATAGGTATATGTGTGTGTGTATGCATGTGTACATAAATAATGCCTAGAGGGTCTATAGGGCACCTATAGAACTGGGGGGGGGGGTTGCTTATTTAAGGCACCCATAGGTTCTATAGGGGGATCAACCCCCCCTTAACAACCCCTCTTTATCCCAACAGGTCCCCCCATGGGGGGGGGCTGACACCACCCCCACCTCCACTGACACCCCCAAAACACCATTGCGGACCCCCCCTCCCCCCAAACTCCCCTATAGCTCCATAGGGGGAACAACCCCCCCCATATTGAGGTCTATAGGAGCCAACCATGGCCACGGACTCGCCCCCCCCCAAAACCCCCCCATCCCCCCCAAAACGCTTCTTCCGCAAGAGCGTGGAGCTGCTGGAAGAGGACCGGGGCCCCCCCAGTGATGGAGGGGACCAAGAGCCCCGGGGGGGGGATCCCGGGGGTGGGGGGGTCCCGGGTAGGGAGGAGGTGGAGGAGGAGGCGGAGATGAAGGCGGTGGCGACGTCGCCGGGGGGGCGGTTCCTCAAGTTCGACATCGAGCTGGGCCGCGGCGCCTTCAAGAGCGTCTTCAAGGGCTTCGACACCGACACCTGGGTGGAGGTGGCCTGGTGCGAGCTGCAGGTGAGGGCCTGCATGGGGTAAGGGGGTAAAGGGGGGGGGGGTTTGGTTGTTGGGGTTGGGAGGTCATGGGGGAGGTGATGGTTGAGGTGTTAGGTTGAGCGTGAATGCGCTTGTGTAGGTAAGGAGGGGCCAAAGGCGGCGTGGACCCAATGGTTGAGGTCTTAGGTTGAGCATGAACCCCCCTTCTGATGACCCCAAAGTCATCATAGACTCAATGGTTGAGGTCTTAGATTGACCCTGAACCAACTTCCAAAGACCCCAAACTCATCATGGACACAATATTTGAGGTCTCAAATTGAGGTTGAACCCACTTGCAATGACATGGAGAGACCAAAGTCATCATAGACCCAATGGTTGAGGTCTCAGATTGAGGTTGAACCCACTTACAATGACATGGAGACCCCAAATTCATCATGGAGCCCATGGTTGAGGTCTCTCATTGAGGTTGAACTCAGTTACAATGACAAGGAGACCCCAAATTAATCATGGACCCCATGGTTGAGGTCTCAGATGGACCCTGAACCCCATTCCCAAGGCAAGGAGACCCCAATGAATCCCTGATGCTCCCAACTCCATCACCCCCATGTCGGAGGCACTGAGCCCCAGCCCACGAATCCCATCCCCTTCCTGCCCCCTCAATGCTCCATGGGGGACTCAACGGAGCTTCGAGGTGGGCCAAAGCTCACCCATTGCATTGGGGAGGGGGATGCTCCTTGCCTATGGGGTGGTTTGAGGTTGTGCCATGGCCTCCAGGACCGCAAGCTGACCAAGGTGGAGCAGCAGAGGTTCAAGGAAGAGGCTGAGATGCTCAAGGGGCTGCAGCACCCCAACATCGTCCGCTTCTACGACTCCTGGGAGTCCACGGTCAAGGGCAAGAAGTGCATTGTCCTGGTCACCGAGCTGATGACCTCGGGCACCCTCAAGACGTGAGTGATGGGGGGCATGGAATGGGGTGGGAAGGACCTGGACATCAATGGTTGAGGTCCTACATTGAGCCTGAACCCCTTTCCAAAGACAAGGATGCCCCAAGTTCATCATGGACCCAATGGTTGAGGTCTCAGATTGACCCTGAACCCCTTCCAAATAGAGGAGACCCCAAAACCATCATAGACCCAATGGTTGAGGTCCCACATTGAGCCTGAACCCCCTTCCAAAGGGAAGGAGACCCCAAAACCATCATAGACCCAATGGTTGAGGTCTCACATTGAGCCTGAACCCCCTTCCAAAGGGAAGGAGACCCCAAAACCATCATAGACCCAATGGTTGAGGTCTCACATTGACCCTGAACCCCCTTCCAAAGACAAGGATACCCCAAGTTCATCATGGACCCAATGGTTGAGGTCTCACATTGACCCTGAGCCCCTTCCAAAGACAAGGATACCCCAAGTTCATCATGGACCCAATGGTTGAGGTCTCAGATTGACCCTGAACCCAATTCCAAAGAGAAGGAGAGCCCAAAGTCATAGTGGACCCAATAGTTGAGGCCTCAAATGGAGCTTGAACCCCTTTCCAAAGACAAGGATACCCCAGGTTCATCATGGGGGCAATGGTTGAGGTCTCACATTGAGGTTGAACCCCTTCCAATGACAGGAGACCCCAAACATCATGCAATGTTGAGGTCCACATTGAGTGAACCTTAAGCAGGACCCAAAGTCATCATGGACCCCATGGTTGTGGTCTCACATTGAGCTTGAATCCAATTCCAAGGAGAAGGAGACCCCAAAACCATCATGGGGGCAATGCTTGAGGTCTCACATTGAGGTTGAACGCACTTACAATGCCATGGAGAGCCCAAACTCATCATGGACCCCATGGTTGAGGTCTCACATTGAGGTTGAACCCAGTTACAATGCCATGGAGAGCCCAAATTCATCATGGACCCCATGGTTGAGGTCTCCCATTGAGCCTGAACCCACTTCCAAGGAGAAGGAGACCCCAAAACCATCATGGGGGCAATGGCTGAGGTCTCACATTGAGCTTGAACCCACTTCCATAGACAAGGAGGCCTCACATTCATCCTGGACCCCATGGCTGAGGTCTCCCATTGAGCCTGAACCCAATTCCAAGGAGAAGGAGACCCCAAAGCCATCATGGGGGCAATGGCTGAGGTCTCCCATTGAGCCTGACCCCCTCCCAGGTACCTCAAGAGGTTCAAGGTGATGAAGCCCAAGGTGCTGCGGAGCTGGTGCCGGCAGATCCTGAAGGGGCTCCACTTCCTGCACACGCGGACCCCCCCCATCATCCACCGGGACCTCAAGTGTGACAACATCTTCATCACGGGCCCCACCGGCTCCGTCAAGATCGGGGACCTGGGGCTGGCCACGCTCATGAGGACCTCCTTTGCCAAGAGCGTCATTGGTGAGCCCCGGTGTGCCCAATGGTGATGGGGGGGGGGGGTGGTGGTGATGGTGGTGGTGGTGGTGGTGATGGTGGTGATGGTGGTGGTGGTGGTGGTCATGGTAATGATGCTGGTGTTGGTGATGGTGATGGTGCCGATGGTGATGGCGGTGGTGATGGTGATGGTGGTGATGGTGTTGGTGAAGGTGGTGGTGGTGGTGGTGATGGTGGTGGTGGTGGTGATGGTGTTGGTGCCGATGGTGATGGTGGTGGTGGTAATGGTGATGGTGGTGGCGATGGTGATGGTGGTGATGGTGGTGGTAGTGATGGTGGTGGTGTTGGTGATAGTGATGGTGGTGATGGTGGTGATGGCGGTGGTGATGGTGATGGTGGTGATGGTGATGGTGGTGGTGGTGACGTTGGTGGTAGTGGTGCTGGTGATTGTGGTGGTGGTGATGGCGGTGGTGTTGGGTTCCTGCCTCTCACCACCCCTATCCCATAGGGACCCCCGAGTTCATGGCCCCGGAGATGTATGAGGAGCGCTACGACGAGTCGGTGGACGTCTACGCCTTCGGGATGTGCATGCTGGAGATGGGCACCTCCGAGTATCCCTACTCCGAGTGCCAGAACGCGGCGCAGATCTACCGCAAAGTCACCAGCGTGGGTCGCCGGGGGGTGGTGGGGGGGGCATCCTCATGGTGGTGGCATCGTCATTGTGGTGGCATCGTCATGGTCGTGGTGGCATCGTGGTGGTGGTAGCGTCATGGTCACGGTAGCGTTACCATGGTGGCATCGTCGTTGCATTGGCGTTGGCATTGTACTGGTGTCATCTTGGTGTTGGTGTCATCGTGGTGGCATCATCGTGGTGGTGGTGGTGGCATCATGGTGGTGGCATCATCATGGTGGTGCCATCATCATTGTGATGGTATCTTCACTACCATAGCATCATCACGGTGGTGCCATCGTCGTTGTGGTGGCATCTTCACTACCATAGCATCATCACGGTGGTTCCATCATCATTGTGGGGGCATCTTCACCACCATAGCATCATCACGGTGGTGCCATCGTCATTGTGGTGGCATCCTCACCACCATAGCATCATCACAGTGGTCCCATCATCATTGTGGTGGCATCTTCACCACCATAGCATCATCACGGTGGTGCCATCGTCATTGTGGTGGCATCTTCACCACCATAGCATCATCACAGTGGTCCCATCGTCATTGTGGTGGCACCTTCACCACCATAGCATCATCATTATGGTTCCACCATCCTTGTGGTGGCATCTTCACCACCATAGCATCATCACGGTGGTGCCATCGTCATTGTGGTGGCATCTTCACCACCATAGCATCATCACAGTGGTGCCATCGTCATTGTGGTGGCATCTTCACCACCATAGCATCATCACGGTGGTGCCATCATCATTGTGGTGGCATCTTCACCACCATAGCATCATCACAGTGGTCCCATCATCATTGTGGTGGCATCTTCACCACCATAGCATCATCACTGTGGTCCCATCATCATTGTGGTGGCATCTTCACCACCATAGCATCATCACGGTGGTGCCATCGTCATTGTGGTGGCATCTTCACCACCATAGCATCATCACAGTGGTCCCATCATCATTGTGGTGGCATCTTCACCACCATAACATCATCACGAGGGTCCCATCATCATTGTGGTGGCATCTTCACCATCATAGCATCATCACTGTGGTCCCATCATCATTGTGGTGGCATCTTCACCACCATAGCATCATCACGGTGGTGCCATCGTCATTGTGGTGGCATCTTCACCACCATAGCATCATCACAGTGGTCCCATCATCATTGTGGTGGCATCTTCACCACCATAACATCATCACGAGGGTCCCATCATCATTGTGGTGGCATCTTCACCATCATAGCATCATCACTGTGGTCCCATCATCATTGTGGTGGCATCTTCACCACCATAGCATCATCACAGTGGTCCCATCATCATTGTGCCGGTGACATCATCCCCGCGGTGCCCCCATCCCGGTGCTGTCCCCACCGCACCGGTTCCCCCCCCACCACAGGGCATCAAACCAGCCAGCTTCTCCAAGGTGACCGACCCGGAGGTGCGGGACATCATCGAGGGCTGCATCCGGCAGAACAAGGCCGAGAGGTGGGCGATGACCCCCTCTCTATGAGGGTCCTTGGGTCCCCCGTTCCCATGGGGGTGCTGAGCGCACCCCGGCCCCCCCCAGGTTGTCCATCAGGGACCTGCTGAACCACGCGTTCTTCGCCGAGGACACGGGGCTGCGCGTGGAGCTGGCCGAGGAGGCGGTGGGGCCCGAGCCCTGCCTCGCGCTGCGCCTCTGGGTGGAGGACCCCAAGAAGCTCAAGGGCAAGCACAAGGACAACGAAGCCATCGAGTTCAGCTTCAACCTGGAGGCCGATGTCCCCGAGGAGGTGGCCTATGAGATGGTGAGGGGGGGATGGGGAACTCCGTGGGGCAAGGGAGAACATCAGTGGGGTTGGTGGCGTCAGGTTGGCTTCAGCCTCCCCTGAAGGTCCATAATGGTTGAGGTTGGTCCTTCAGGAGCTGGAACCTATTACAAAGCCAATGGCACCCATAAATACACCCATAAACCCTTCATTGGGAGCATCAACCTCATCTTGAACCCTTCTAAAGCCAATGGCACCCATAAATACACCCATAAACCCTTCAATGGGAGCATCAACCTCATCTGGGACCCTTCCAAAGCCAATGGCACCCATAAATACACCCATAAACCCTTCATTGGGGTCCTCAACCTCATCTGGGACCCTTCCAAAGCCAATGGCACCCATAAATACACCCATAAACCCTTCATTGGGGTCCTCAACCTCCCCTTGAACCCTTCCAGAGCCAATGGCACCCATAAATACACCCATAAACCCTTCATTGGGAGCCTCAACCTCATCTTGAACCCTTTCAGAGCCAATGGCACCCATAAATACACCCATAAACACTTCATTGGGAGCATCAACCTCATCTGGGACCCTTCCAAAGCCAATGGCACCCATAAATACACCCATAAACCCTTCATTGGGAGGCTCAACCTCATCTTGAACCCTTCCAAAGCCAATGGCACCCATAAATACACCCATAAACCCTTCATTGGGAGCCTCAACCCCATCTTGAACCCTCCCAAAGCCAATGGCACCCATAAATACACCCATAAACCCTTCATTGGGAGCCTCAACCTCATCTGGGACCCTTCCAAAGCCAATGGCACCCATAAATACACCCATAAACCCTTCATTGGGAGCCTCAACCCCATCTTGAACCCTTCCAAAGCCAATGGCACCCATAAATACACCCATAAACCCTTCATTGGGAGCATCAACCTCATCTGGGACCCTTCCAAAGCCAATGGCACCCATAAATACACCCATAAACCCTTCATTGGGAGCCTCAACCTCATCTTGAACCCTTCCAAAGCCAATGGCACCCATAAATACACCCATAAATCCTTCATTGGGAGCCTCAACCCCATCTTGAACCCTTCCAAAGCCAATGGCACCCATAAATACACCCATAAACCCTTCATTGGGAGCATCAACCTCATCTTGAACCCTTCCAGAGCCAATGGCACCCATAAATACACACATAAACCCTTCATTGGGAGCCTCAACCTCATCTTGAACCCTTCCAAAGCCAATGGCACCCATAAATACACCCATAAACCCTTCATTGGGGTCCTCAACCTCATCTGGGAACCTTCCAAAGCCAATGGCACCCATAAATACACCCATAAACCCTTCATTGGGGTCCTCAACCTCATCTTGAACCCTTCCAAAGCCAATGGCACCCATAAATACACCCATAAACCCTTCATTGGGAGCCTCAACCTCATCTGGGACCCTCCTAAAGCAAATGG
Organism: Neopsephotus bourkii; assembly: GCF_033783945.1. Taxonomy (NCBI): domain Eukaryota; kingdom Metazoa; phylum Chordata; class Aves; order Psittaciformes; family Psittacidae; genus Neopsephotus; species Neopsephotus bourkii. The sequence continues at coordinate 10,369 of NW_026900751.1, read as the reverse complement.
CACCCATAAATACACCCATAAACCCTTCCTTGGGATCCTCAACCTCATCTTGAACCCTTCCAGAGCCAATGGCACCCATAAATACACCCATAAACCCTTCATTGGGAGCATCAACCTCATCTGGGACCCTTCCAAAGCCAATGGCACCCATAAATACACCCATAAACCCTTCATTGGGAGCCTCAACCTCATCTGGGACCCTTCCAAAGCCAATGGCACCCATAAATACACCCATAAACCCTTCATTGGGAGCATCAACCTCATCTGGGACCCTTCCAAAGCCAATGGCACCCATAAATACACCCATAAACCCTTCATTGGGAGCATCAACCTCATCTTGAACCCTTCCAGAGCCAATGGCACCCATAAATACACCCATAAACCCTTCATTGGGAGCCTCAACCTCATCTTGAACCCTTCCAGAGCCAATGGCACCCATAAATACACCCATAAACCCTTCATTGGGAGCATCAACCTCATCTGGGACCCTTCCATCCCAATGCCCCTCCCACCGCCCCCATCGGTTGCCGCTGTCCTTGGTGCTGAACCCCCTTTCCCATTGCTTCCCCTTGTACCAGGTGAAATCCGGCTTCTTCCATGAGAGCGACTCCAAGGCCGTGGCCAAATCCATCCGGGACCGCTTGGCCGTGGTGCGGAGGAGCCGGGAGCGGAAGCAGGCCGAGGGTCGGGGTCCCCCCGAGAGCGAGGACACCGAGGTGGATCAGCACGTACGGCAGCAGCTGCTGCGGCAGCACGGTGAGAGCCGCATGGGGTACGCCATGGACAGCCATTGGCCATCCCGTGGGATCCCCATTGGACACCCCATGGGATCCCCATTGGCCACACCATGGACAGCCATTGGACATCCCGTGGGATCCCCATTGCCCACACTATGGACAGCCATTGGACATCCCGTGGGATCCCCATTGCCCACACCATGGACATCCATTGGCCACCCTATGGGACCTCCATTGGCCATCCCGTGGGATCCCCATTGCCCACACTATGGACATCCATTGGACATCCCGTGGGATCCCCATTGCCCACACCATGGACATCCATTGGATATCCCGTGGGATCCCCATTGCCCACACCATGGACATCCATTGGACACCCCGTGGGATCCCCATTGCCCACACCATGGGATCCCCATTGGCCACCCTATGGGACCTCCATTGGCCATCCCGTGGGATCCCCATTGCCCACACTATGGACATCCATTGGACATCCCGTGGGATCCCCATTGGCCACACTATGCACATCCATTGGACATCCCGTGGGATCCCCATTGGCCACACCATGGACATCCATTGGACATCCCGTGGGATCCCCATTGGACACCCCATGGGATCCCCATTGCCCACACCATGGACATCCATTGGACATCCCATGGGATCCCCATTGCCCACACCATGGACAGCCATTGGACATCCCGTGGGATCCCCATTGCCCACACTATGGACATCCATTGGGCATCCCGTGGGATCCCCATTGCCCACACCATGGACATCCATTGGACATCCCATGGGATCCCCATTGCCCACACCATGGACATCCATTGGACATCCCGTGGGATCCCCATTGCCCACACCATGGACATCCATTGGCCATCCCATGGGATCCCCATTGACCACACCATGGACATCCATTGGACATCCCGTGGGATCCCCATTGGCCACACCATGGACAGCCATTGGACATCCCGTGGGATCCCCATTGGCCACACCATGGGATCCCCATTGGCCACACCATGGACATCCATTGGCCATCCCGTGGGATCCCCATTGACCACACCATGGACAGCCATTGGACATCCCGTGGGATCCCCATTGCCCACGCCATGGACATCCATTGGCCATCCCGTGGGATCACCATTGGCCACACCATGGGATCCCCATTGGCCACACCATGGACATCCATTGGACATCCCGTGGGATCCCCATTGGCCACACCATGGACATCCATTGGACATCCCGTGGGATCCCCATTGGCCACACCATGGACATCCATTGGACATCCCGTGGGATCCCCATTGCCCACACCATGGACAGCCATTGGACATCCCGTGGGATCCCCATTGGCCACCCCATGGGATCCCCATTGACCACCCTATGGGATCCCCATTGGCCATCCTATGGGACATCCATTGGCCATCCCATGGGATCCCCATTGCCCACACCATGGACAGCCATTGGACATCCCATGGGATCCCCATTGGCCACACTATGGACATCCATTGGCCATCCCGTGGGATCCCCATTGACCACACTATGGACATCCATTGGACATCCCATGGGATCCCCATTGGCCACACTATGGACATCCATTGGCCATCCCGTGGGATCCCCATTGGCCACACCATGGACAGCCATTGGACATCCCGTGGGATCCCCATTGGCCACACCATGGACATCCATTGGACATCCCGTGGGATCCCCATTGCCCACACCATGGGATCCCCATTGCCCACCCTATGGGATCCCCATTGGCCATCCTGTGGAACATCCATTGGACAACCCGTGGGATCCCCATTGACCACCTATGGGATCCCCATTGACCACCCTATGGGACATCCATTGTCCACCCGATGGAGCTCCCATTTCCCACCCTATGGGACCCCCATTGCCTACCCCATGGGACCCCTATTGCCCACCCCATGGGACCCCCATTGCCCACCCCATTGAGCCCCCATTACCCACCCCATTGGACCCCCATTGCCCATCCCATTGAGCCCCCATTGCCCACCCCATTGAGCCCCCATTGCCCACCCCACTGAGCCCCCATTGCCCACCCCATTGAGCCCCCATTGCCCACCCCACTGAACCCCCATTGCCCACCCCATTGAGCCCCCATTGCCCACCCCATTGAGCCCCCATTGCCCACCCCACTGAACCCCCATTGCCCACCCTATGGGCTCCCCATTGCCCAACCCATTGAGCCCCCATTGCCCACCCCATGGGACCCCCATTGCCCACCCCATTGGACCCCCATTGCCCACCCCATTGAACCCCCATTGCCCACCCCATTGAGCCCCCATTGCCCACCCCATGCCTGGTGGTCTCCCATCACCGCTCACCCCTTGGCTGCCCCTCAGCAGCCGAGGGGCTCTCGGACACCGGACCCATGGCAGATGCCACCAGCAGCCGTGGTCCCCTTGGGTGCTACCAACCAGGCCCCCCCCAAGATGGGGCACCCCCTCCTTGCGCCCCCCACGTCCCATTGCAGGTGGGTCCCGGTTGCGCCGGCGCCGTGGGGTGGGGACAAGGGGGTCAGGTCCCATTGCCCTGCTTTGCCCCATAGGTGGAGGGGACATCGATGGACGTCACCGGAGGTGCCACCGTGGTGGGGCTGGAGCCCCCCACTGGGGACGGGGAACTGGGGGTGACGCGGAGCTGGGGGATGGCACCCATGGGGGTGGCACGGCCACAACCGGCACCGGGGGCACCAGGGCCTGGGATGGCACCTGCAGGTATTGGAATGGCAGCATTGGGTACTGGGGTGCTGCCATTGGGTACTGGGATGCCACCACCAGGTACCGGGATGCCACCATTGGGTACTGGGGTGCCACCATTGGGTACCACGATGCCACCATCAGGTACCACGATGCCACCAGGTACCGGGATGCCACCAGCCCCAGTGATGCCACCAGGTACCGGGATGCCACCATTGGGTACCGGGATGCCACCATTGGGTACTGGGATGCCACCAGCCCCAGTGATGCCACCAGGTACCGGGATGCCACCATCAGGTACCGGGATGCCACCATTGGGTACTGGGATGCCATCAGCCCCAGGGATGCCACCAGCTACCGGGATGCCATCATTGGGTACCGGGATGCCACCATCAGGTACCGGGATGCCACCAGCCCCAGGGATGCCACCATTGGGTACCGGGATGCCACCATCAGGTACCACGATGCCACCACCAGGTACTGGGATGCCGCCATTGGGTACTGGGATGCCACCAGCCCCAGGGATGCCACCAGTTACTGGGATGCCACCATTGGGTACCACTATGCCACCATCAGGTACCGGGATGCCACCAGTTACTGGGATGCCACCATCGGGTACCACGATGCCATCAGCCCCAGGGTTGCCACCAGCCCTGGGGATGCCAGCACCAAGTGGGAAGCCACCAGGCCAAGGTGGTCCAGAGATGCCACCAACGATGGGGATGGCACCGGCTCTACCTGGAATGCCACCAGCATCCATTGGGATGCCACCAGGGCCAGGGATGCCACCAGCGATGGGGATGGGACCAGCCCAAGTGATGCCGCCACCCATGGAGATGCCAGCCCCTATTGGGATGCCAGCACCCATTGGGATACCCCCATCCCAAGGGATGCCACCAGCCCCAGGGATGCCACCAACCATGGAGATGCCGTCTGCCGTTGGGATGCCACCTTCCTCAGCCATGCCGCCGTCCATTGGGATGCCACCGGGTCCAGGGATGCCACCTCCATCTGGGGTGCCACCAACCATGGAGATGCCCCCATCCATAGGGATTCCACCACCTATGGAGATGGCTCCAACCATGGAGATGCCACCACCTCAAGGGGTGCCACCACCCATAGGGATGCCCCCATCCACAGGGATCCCCCCATCCACAGGGATGCCCCCAACCATGGAGATGCCCCCATCCATAGGGATGCCTCCATCCATAGGGATGCCCCAATCCATAGGGATGCCCCCAACCATGGAGATGCCCCCATCCATAGGGATGCCCCAATCCATAGGGATCCCCCCATCCACAGGGATGCCCCCAACCATGGAGATGCCCCCACCCATGGAGATGCCCCCATCCATAGGGATGCCCCCATCCACAGGGATAGCCCCACCCATGGAGATGCCCCCATCCATAGGGATGCCCCCATCCATAGGGATGCCCCCATCCACAGGGATGCCCCCAACCATGGAGATGCCCCCACCCATGGAGATGCCCCCATCCACAGGGATGCCCCCACCTCCATCCCTCATCCCACCCCCCATAGAGATCCCCCCCCCCCCCCACCCCCCACCTCCACCCCCCTCCCACCCCCCCCCGACCCCCCCTGGCCCCCCCGGACCCCTCCCCCTCCCTGCGCACCCCCGAGGCCTCCCCCACCCCCCCGGACACCGGTGGCCGTGGGGACCGATGGCGCCAGCGCCGCGCTTCCTGCCCGCGGCCCCGCTTCCAGCTCACGGCGCTCCAGGTCAGTGTGGGGCAGGGACAGGGGGGGGTGCGCCCCATAGCCCCCTATGGGGCAGGGTTAGGGGGGGGGGGGGGATGGACACCCCATAAGTGACCTCCACGCAGGTCTCCTCACCGGGGGACAACACCGTCGAGTGCCAACTGGAGACCCACGACTGCAAGATGGTGACCTTCAAGTTCGACGCCGATGGGGACGCCCCTGAGGACATCGCTTCTTATATGGTGACCCCCCCAAACCCTGCACCCCAAAACACCCCAAAACACCCCAAAACACCCCCCCAATCCCATCCCCCACCCCAATATTTAACCCCCCCCCCCCCCATGAAGGTTGAGGACAACTTCGTGTTGGAGGCCGAAAGGGAGAAGTTTGTGGAGGAGCTCAAGGGCATCGTGGCGCGGGCGCGGGGGGTCCTCGGTGCCCCCCATGGGGACCCCCAGGTACCCCCTATCCCCCCTATTTCAATGTCCCATTTGGGTCATCCCATCCCATCCCCCCCTCCTCCATCCATTGACCAACCCCAATGGGGTCTCCCCATAGGTTGGAGCGATGGAGCCGGTGGTGAGTGGTGAGTGATGGGGAAGGGGGGGGTATGGGGGTGGCAATGGGGGGACCCCAAATCTGAGCACTCCCCCCTCTTCATTGACAATAGAAGGGGCCCCCCAATCGTCCCCCGTGGGTCGCTGGAGGTTCTGCATCAATCAAACCATCAGGAACCGGGAGGCCACCGGTGGGTGAAGGGACATGGGGGGGATTGGGGTCCCCAACCCTACAATGACATCAATGGGGTTGGGACGTTGGGGTCCTCAACCCTACAATGACATCAATGGGGTTGGGGCACTGGGGTCCTCAACCCTACAATGACATCAATGGGGTCGGGATGTTGGGGTCCCCAAACCTACAATGACATCAATGGGGTTGGGATGTTGGGGTCCTCAACCCTACAATGACATCAATGGGGTTGGGATATTGGGGTCCTCAACCCTACAATGACATCAATGGGGTTGGGATGTTGGGGTCCTCAACCCTACAATGACATCAATGGGGTCGGGATGTTGGGGTCCCCAAACCTACAATGACATCAATGGGGTTGGGACATTGGGGTCCTCAACCCTACAATGACATCAATGGGGTCGGGGCGTTGGGATCCTCAACCCTACAATGACATCAATGGGGTTGGGATAATGGGGTCCCCAACCCTACAATGACATCAATGGGGTCGGGACACTGGGGTCCTCAACCCTACAATAACATCAATGGGGTTGGGATAATGGGGTCCTCAACCCTACAATGACATCAATGGGGTTGGGACATTGGGGTCCCCATCCCACAATGGGGTTGGGACATTGGGTTGGGTTGGTTGGGTCCCCAACCCTACAATGACATCAATGGGGTTGGACTCGACCTGGGGTCACCCCTACAATGACATCAATGGGGTTGGTGGGTTTTGGGTGGACGTTGGGGTCCCCAACCCTACAATGACATCAATGGGGTTGGGGCGTTGGGGTCCCCAACCCTACAATGACATCAATGGGGTTGGGGCGTTGGGGTCCTCAACCCTACAATGACATCAATGGGATCGGGACGTTGGGGTCCCCAACCCTACAATGACATCAATGGGGTCGGGACATTGGGATCCTCAACCCTACAATGACATCAATGGGGTTGGGACGTTGGGGTCCCCAACCCTACAATGACATCAATGGGGTTGGGGCGTTGGGGTCCCCAACCCTACAATGACATCAATGGGGTTGGGGCGTTGGGGTCCCCAACCCTACAATGACATCAATGGGGTTGGGACATTGGGGTCCCCAACCCTACAATGACATCAATGGGGTTGGGACGTTGGGGTCCCCAACCCTACAATGACATCAATGGGGTTGGGACATTGGGGTCCCCATCCCACAATGGGGTTGGGACGTTGGGGTCCCCAACCCTACAATGACATCAATGGGGTTGGGACATTGGGGTCCCCATCCCACAATGGGTTTGGGGTCCCCCCACTGCAGGTCCTGGGGGTCCCGCAGCCCCTCGCCGAGCCCTGGGCACCTCAGACCTTGGTGGCCCTCAAGCAGCAGCAATGGGGCCGGATGGCGCAGGGCTCCCCACGCCCCATAGCCCAGAGGCCGCCGGCCCCATAGACCATGGGCTCGGTGGCCCTCGAGGCCTTGGGGTACCCCAAGAGGAGGAGGACCCCGAAGGCCTGGAGCTCGGTGCCCCCCAAGGCCCCAGTGCTGGGGAGCCCATGGGGCACTGGGAGCAGGGGGGCAGCGAGGCCGAAGCCGGGGACCCCCAGCACCAGGAGCCGGATGGGACCCATGGGGAGGAGGAGGCCGGACCCATAGGACCGGAGGTGATCGGGGCCAGGCCCCCAGTAATGGATGTGCCCCATGGGATGGGGGTGGTCAGTGCTGAACCCCAACCCCTTGGGGTCCCCCATAGACCCCCATGGACCTGGTGCCCCCCGAGTCCCAGAGCACCCCAACCCCTTGGGGTCCCCCCATGGACGCGGTGCCCCCCAAGGCCCAGAGGACCCCAACCCCTTGCTGCTCCCCATGGACCCGGTGCCCCCCAGCTCCCATCACACCCCAACCCCTTGGGGTCCCCCCATAGCCCCCCATGGACCCGGAGCCCCCCAGCCCCCATCACACCCCAACCCCTTGGTGCCCCCCATGGACCCGGTGCCCCCCAGCTCCCAGCGCACCCCAACCCCTTGGTGCCCCCCATGGACCCGGTGCCCCCCAGCCCCCATCACACCCCAACCCCTCCCTGTCCCCCCATAGCCCCCATGGACCCCGGACCCCCAGCTCCCATCACACCCCAACCCCTTGGTGCCCCCCCATGGACCCGGTCCCCAGCTCCCATTGCACCCCAACCCCTCCCTGTCCCCCATAGCCCCCCGTGGACCCGGGCCCCCAACCCCGCCCTGTCCCCCATCCCCCATGGACCCGGTGCACCCCAACCCCTCCCTGTCCCCCCATAGCCCCCCATGGACCCGGCGCACCCCAACCCCTCCCTGTCCCCCCATAGCCCCCCATGGACCCGGCGCACCCCAACCCCTCCCTGTCCCCCCATAGCCCCCCATCTCTGCGGGAGCCCAGGCTCCATCGCACCCCAACCCCTCCCTGTCCCCCATAGCCCCCCATGTACCCGGTGCCCTCCAGCTCCCATCGCACCCCAACCCCTCCCTGTCCCCCCATAGCCCCCCATGGACCCGGCGCACCCCAACCCCTCCCTGTCCCCCATAGCCCCCCATGGACCCAGAGCCCAACCCCTCCCTGTCCCCCCATAGCCCCCCAGCTCCCATCGCACCCCAACCCCTCCCTGTCCCCCCATAGCCCCCCATGGACCCGGTGCCCCCCAACCCCTCCCTGTCCCCCATAGCCCCCCAGGGACCCGGAGCCCCCCCCCGCCCGCGCTCCCTTCCCCCTCGGCTTCAGCTGCCCCCGCCTCAAGAGCCCCGTGCCCAGGAGGGGCTGGAGCCGCCGCATCAAGAGCTGGGCCCGGCGCCTGCGCCAGCCCCCCCCCGCCGGGAGCCCCCCCCGCGCAGGTACCGCCCCCCCCCCCCCGGGAACACATTGGGGACACCCCTTTGGGACCCCCCCTTTGGGACCCCCCCTTTGGGAACCCCCCTTTGGGAACCCCCCATTGTGACCCCCTCATTGTGACCCCCCCTTTGGGACCCCCTCATTGTGACCCCCTCATTGTGACCCCCATTGTGAACCCCCCATTGGGACCCCCCCTTTGGGAACCCCCCTTTGGGAACCCCCCTTTGGGAACCCCCCATTGTGACCCCCTCATTGGGACCCCCCCTTTGGGAACCCCCCTTTGGGACCCCCCCCTTTGGGACCCCCCCATTGTGACCCTCATTGTGACCCCTCCATTGGGACCCCCCATTTGTGACACCCCCATTGTAATCCCCATTGTGACTCCCCCATTGTGAACACCTCATTGTGACCCCCTCATTCGGACCCCCCTTTGTGACACCCCCATTTTGATCCCTCCATTGTGACCCCCCCATTGGGACCCCCCCATTGTGACACCCCCAATGTGATCCCCATTGTGACCCCTCCATTGGGACCCCCCCTTTGTGACACCCCCATTATGATCCCCATTGTAATCCCCATTGTCAACCCCCAATTGCGATGCCCCAATTGTGACCCCCATTTTGACCCCCCCATTGTCACCCCCCCTTATGAACCCCCCCATTGTAACCCCCATTGTAACCCCCCATTCGTGACCACCCATCAAAGACCCCCTTCTGACCCCCCATTGTAACCCCCCTTTGTGACCCCCCCATTCTAACCCCCCCATCAGAGACCCCTTTGTAACCCCCCCATTTGTGATCCCTCAGCAGACCCCCTTGTGACCCCCCCATTGCGACCCCCCCTCATTACACTCCCTTTGTGACCCCCATTTGTGACCCCCCTTTGTGACCCCCCCCGACCCACAGAGGAGCAGCAGGATCTTGGGGACCACTCTGGGCCAGGTCATTGCCAGGTGGGTGTTTGGGGGGTGCATGATGGGGCCCTTTACCCCCCACCACCCCTATACCCCCCCATCACCCCTATACCCTATCTTCCCTATATCCCCATCACCCCTATACCCCCCCATCACCCCTATATCCTATCACCCCTATAACCCTATCACTCCTCTATGCCCCCATCACCCCTGTCCCCCCATCACCCCTATACCCCCCATCACCCCTATATCCCTATCCCCCCATTACCCCATCACCCCACATCCCCCCTATCTCCCCCCCAGCCACCGCACCCCGAATCCGCCCCCCCCCAAAGTGAAGGCGAATGGGGAGATCCCAGCTCCGAAAGCGAAAGCGGGGGGGGCACGGGGGGCACCCCCCACCCCCCCGGGGCCCCCCCGCGCCCCCCCGGGTCCCCCTCGTCCCCCATGAGCAGCGATGGGGACACGGACCCCGAGGACCGGGACCTGCGCCTGGAGCTGCGGCGCCTGCGGGAGAAGTGAGGAGGGGCAAGGGGGACAATGGGGGGCAATGGGGGAATGGGGGTAATGGGGGGTAATGGGGCAATGGGGGGAATGGGGTAATGGGGTAATGGGGCAATGGGGGACAATGGGGGGCAATGGGGTAATGGGGGGAATGGGGGTTATGGGGGTAATGGGGGGTAATGGGGGGTAATGGGGGACAATGGGGGGCAATGGGGG
>NW_026900750.1:0-21642 GCF_033783945.1 Neopsephotus bourkii | reverse complement strand
ACCAAAATGAATATTTAATTCAGTTTTCTATAGAAATTGTAATACTGAAAAAAACCCAAAGATTAGGACACAGTATGATGAGGGAAGTTATTCAAATGGGGCTGGAAGTAAAATTTTAAAACTGCAATAGATTCAAGCTGAATAAGCTGTTCTCCATGCCAGAACACTAAAAGAAGAGGCAAATGCAGCTGTAGTAACGACTGTTTCATGTTCAACACAACTCTACTGAGTCCAAGCTATATTGTGCTATAGAAAAATAGCAAATATGTTCCTACTTTTGGAAGGAGGAAATGGTAACCAATGCAAGTGCAGTCCCATTACTTTGGTTTGAATGGTCCTTTCTGGCTTGAATGGGCTTAAGAACAAATTTTGATGGAAGGAGTAAAAGCAGAAGTGAAGCATCAACTGTTACTTAAGACTAAAATGAATCATATGACAGACATAAAATTATTAATTTTACATATAAATAAAGTGAAGATGGGTTTCACAGAATAGTTAGTATTAGATAGATAGTTTTTATGAAACAGAGAGAGGGGAAAAAGTGATCTGAAAAACTAGTTGAATTCCTGATCCTACAGAACAGCATCAATGCATGAATTATGAAAATCACGATAGTGTAACCACAAACCAGAAAATCTTAGGAAGTTTCCAAAAGTAAGTTGTGGCAACAAACTTAAATTAAAAATTAAACATTCCTGAAATAAAATACAGATAAGCTACCTGAAGGATACTAATGACTCCTTATGGACTAGGAGAGTTTTAGCATATATTTCATATGAAGGAGATTGGTGGATTAATGTTGGCCACCAAAAGACATGTATTGCACACAGAGCCCTGCATTACCAGACTCACTATTAAATCTTGAGGCTAAATTAATGATGTTGTCTAAAAGTCTTTGAGTGGTCTGGACTGGGATTCTGGTCAGTGAGAATAGTCTTTTTATCTCTAAGAATCACCCTTGAAATGACTGTGAAATGGCTGACAGTTTTCTAATTACTCAGAAATAACCAAATACAGGCCAAACTTAAGTTAAAAAGGAGAAAAACAAAATCGTCTCCAAAACCAAATCATAAACCCTAAGGAATAAGTGGTCAGAAATAAAAAGAAAACATGCATATATCTGTTATCTGAAATAAAGCCAAGTGTTTTGTTAATTGTAAAGTAACTAGCTGCCACTCCACATCTGTATAACTGATGGTCCAACTCTCAGGTACAACCTAGTATCTTCAGTGTTCATTCATGGAGGAGAATGTATAGGAACTAATTATCTTTTATACATGTCATGGTCTAACATCAGCTAACTCATAACCACGCATCCTCTTGCTTACTTCCCCTCATTGGCCCTCCTCCTCTGGGCAACACTGGGAGGACAATTGAAAGAATGTAAACAACACTGGTTGAGATGAGAACAGTCCAATAACTAAAGTATAATAAACTACTACTAGTTGTAATAATAATAATAATATTTAATAATATTATTAATCTATAATAATAAGGGCAATAACAAGGGGATAATAATAATTATCCCTTTATTATTATCATCATCATTATTATTATAATTATAAGGGTAATAACAAAGGGGGAGAATATAAAACTAAAAAGGAAAGGAAAAAACCCAATAAAGACAGTTGATGCACAACACAATTGCTCACCACCCACCGACCAATACCCAGCCTGATCTGAGCAGCGATCTGCCCTTCCAGGTGACTCCCCCCAGTTTATATAGTGGGCATGATGTGTTGTGGTATGGCATACCCCTTTGGCTAGTTTGGGCCATGTGTCTCATCTCTGCTTCCTCCTGGCTTCCCATGCCCCTCCTCACTGGCAGAGCATGAGAGACTGAAAAGTCCTTGATCAAGGTAAGCACTACTGAGCAGCAACTAAAACATCAGTGTGTTTATTAGCATTGTTCTCAGACTGAAGCCGAAACACAACACTGCACCAGCTAGTAGGAAGGAGGAAAGATAACTGTTACAGCTGAAACCAGGACAACACGTTGTGAGCTCTTCATATTCAAATCTGCCAGTCCTCTCAGGCTGTATTAATCATACTAAATCAAAATGCAATTTGGACATTTTTTCATTCCTAATGATTGACTGCTCCCACCTTCTCTGGAAATGCTAACAGCAGCTACCTTGTGTGTGTGATAATCGATGTCTTCTGGCACGTATTCTTAAGCACAGTTTAGACATGGCAAAATCGTTAACCAGACCTTAGAAAATTCTTTCCTGGTCAATATGACAGCAAGTTCAAATTTGTAAAAATTTCCCAATGCTTTCGCAGGACTGTGAGGCTTCTGCTTCATACAGACATCCTACTTAATGTTCATAGTTCCTCTGATTACATAGCTGAGACTCTTGCAAGCAGTTCATTATCCACCAGACCCAAAACAATGAACCACTTAGTCATAACAGTAAGACTGGAGCAAAGGTATTCAGAGCAACTTCACTTCAAACTTGTCTTTTAAGGAATACTATGTAGGAAGGAAATAAAGTCTTGTGAGCTTGTTGAAAGAGAAGTCAACAAAGAAGAGGGGACCCTGATTATATTATTCACTTCTGAAACTGTGGATGATACTATTCCTAAATACATTGCAACAATATAATCCATATTATCTCTAAATACATTCTTTAGACAATATATAGCACCATGGAGGCAAATGAAATAGATTATATTGAAAAGAAAAACTGATGGAGGGTAAGCTTTTCAGTAAAATGACCTGAGAGCAGAGTACTAAAAAATGGCAATAACCATTATAAAGGTTATGAGATTTACAAGGGAATCATATGAGAATTATTTGAAATATCATTCACTTAGAATAATTTGAACTACTATTAAAACCAAAGAGGTAGTATCAGTCCAAGTCCTAACCGTTACAAAGATAAGCAAGCTTTGTTTAAGACAGGAAGATAAACCAACAGGAAGTGATAAAGCAGCAGCCCACCTGAGCCAACATGAGAGGAACAAGGAGAATTTTACCTTACAGGGGCAAAATAGATTACTTATGTCGTAAAATCATAGAATAGTTTGGGTCGGAAAGGACTGTTAGAGGTCACCTAGACCAGCCCCTCCACAATGAACAGGAACATCTTCAGTTAGATGAGGCTGCTCAGAGCCTCATCTAAACTGACCGGGAATATTTCCAGGGGTGGGGCAACTATCTGTGCTAGGGTTTTACCACTCTCATTGTACAGAATTTTCTCCTCACATCCAGGCTGTATCTCCCCTCTTTTAGTTTAAACAGGCCCTTCTAAAAAGTCTTTCCCCACCTTTTTCATAAGCTCCTTCTAAGCACTAAATGGCAGCAGTGTGTACCTCAAACCTTCTCTTCTCCAGGCTGAACAACCCCAGCTCTCTCAGTGCTTTGTTCACAGGAGATGTTTTCCATCCCTTTGACTGTTTTTGTGTCCCTCTTCTGGACCTTCTCCAACAAGGCCATGTCTGTCCTGTACTGAGCTGAATGCAGTACTCCATGTGGGGTCTCAGGAGAGCAGAAGGGAAGAATCAGCTCCTGCAACCTGCTGGTGACACTTTATTCGATGAAGCCCAGGATGCAATTGGCTTTCTCAGCTGCAAGAGCACATTGCTGGCTCATGTCCAGCTTTTCATCTGCAAGTACACCAAGTCCTTCTTGGCAGGGCTGCTCTCAGTGCCTTCATCCCCCAGCCTGTGTTGATACAGGGGATTGCCCCTACCCAAATGCAGGACCTTGGCCTTGTGGAACCTCATAAGGCTCACATGGACCCACTTCTTGAGCTTGTCCAGGTCCCTCTGAATGGCAACCTCTCCATTATGCATACCAGCAGCACCACCAGGCTTCTTGTCATCATACTGCTGCTCATCCTTACCTATTTTTAAAATAAGTGATGTGCACAGGTAATAAAACCTTTTAGAGAAAAAGATAGTCACACATATATAACAAATGTTTGCTTTGAACCTCAACTAAGAAGGATGCACATTATTCAATTACATTCAACCAAACTTGGCCATGTGTTCAACCGAATTTGCCATATATTTCAAAAAAGCTACAAGAGACACTCCTAGAGCTCCATATGAAGGAGGGAAGAGGAAATGAAACACCAGTCCTTTTGGCTGGAATGGACAGAAATCACTAAATAGGTTCAGGGAAGAGACAATGAGCCCTGCCAACGTTCAGGTCACTGATTTTCCTCCTTTGACAAACAACTGTGCCTTTAGTCATCTTGTCAGAAATCAATGTTTTCTCAAAGGGCATGGCAGTATGGTTGATAAGTGGGTGGCATCTTCAATGAAATGGAATAAAGACAAATTTTGCACATACAGGGGCACTGCCACTACCAAATCCTGTGGCTCTCTGCGAGGGTGAAACAAAGAGTAGATCAATATTTCTTTACATATTGAGTTAGTAACCAAGGATCTTTTCAAGCATCACAAAAAGCAAGTGCCTGGGTGTTTCCTGGTCACAATTCACAAAAATGCCAGGTGCTTACAATTCCCCACATAATACTGCAGAAACAGCTGTGCTGAGTAATGTCAATGACATCACAGATACGACATTAAATGCAATTAATGGCAAACAAAAATTTAAAGAATTTCTTCTCTGCCATATTGTAATTGGGTTCTGAACTCTTAATTTATATTCTTGTTTAAACCAATTTAAAATATCTGAAAGTATGTGACCCCGGAAGGTTTCCCTGTGTCTTATTTTATCTTAGTTTCAAGGATTTGATATTCTGACAGATTCTCAGCTCATGCAAGACAATATGAAACCTTTACAACCAGCTTATAGTAAAACATCAAACTTTCATATCTGCATTAAGAAAATAAGAAATTTTTACATTCACATACTTTTAAAGGACTGAGGGGAGAAAAACTGAGGAGAAGGGGGGAGGAGGGCAGAACTATAATAATAAGAACATGAAAATAGAAAAAAAAGGAAAATAAAAAGATTTTTTCCAAAAGAGATTTTGTGGCTTTTGGCACTGCCAATAATTTGTGTGGAAAAATAACATTTTCATATGTGTTTAATCCTATGCCAAGGCAGCTGCTGGTGTAGTAGCTATCTGCAACAAATTAGAGGGCAGTTAAAGTGAGATTTTCCACAATCAAGAACAAAGCAGGACCAGTTAGCATGAGGACAGCTTGTTCTTGTTGCTAATGTGTTTAAAAACTTGCTGCACCTAATTTGAAACAGCTTTTGTGTGTGGATGCAGGCTCTGGTTTCCAAGGTCTACAGCTAAATCAAAACCAAATGGAGAGAGCTGAATAAGAAAATGACAAATTGTACACTGACGTCTCCTGCTCTGGCTAAGAGAAGGGTGTTTTTTTGGTTTTGTTGTGGTTTTTTGTTTGTTTGTTGTTTGTTGTTTTTAAATTCATCTTTGCTATTAATTTAAAAGTTAATTTCACTCAATATTAAAATATTTAATGAATGACAGCTGGCTGGTATCTGGAGCTTGAAGCTGGGTAACTGGAAGGAAAGCTCTCAATGGCTATGGGGCAAATATAAAACTCACATGTTATTTAAAGATGTATTACCTTTACTATTGAGAAAATAGATACTAAGAATATTCAGTGCTTTTCAAATGGCTGAGCTAAATTCAAGAGCTTTGTTCAATGTAACTCAATGTAACTTTTTATTTCAGTGCAAGGTGAAACATATCCACTGATGTCTTTGAAATCCAGACAGCTTCTCAGGTATCAAACTAAAACTGGCATTTGAAAATAGAATTGTATTTTGAAAATCATATCTAGAGAAAATAATACAGATAATCCTGTCTTTCTTGATTCTCTTTGATACCTTAGGTATCACATGGCATGTGATGTGCATCCTTAGGGAGGTGAGAAATCTAGATTTCTTAAAGTCAAAGTAAAAATACCACTGATATCAGCTACACACATTGTTCACTGAAGTCCTGAATTGCAATGGTAATAATAGACACTGAAATAATTACAGTATTGTTTTGGAAGCTAGAATATGTTGAGAACCTTCCTGAATCTTCAGCCTCAGCAAAAAGGCAGCATTTGACCATGTTTTTCAAAACGTTCATATAAGGGAGCTTATGTGATACCTGGCTATTTGCTAAATTTGGTGGAGAAATATCTACTATCTTTCCATATACTTTCAGAAATAAAAAAGCATTAACATGAATATAATTTTTATTAAAAGATAACTGAACTTCTTCCAAAATTGACTGAAGTTTGGTTTGAGTGTTAGAGAAATACTTGGAAAAATACAGCAATTTTTTTTTCTTTCTTTTTTTTTTTTTTTTAGTAAAAATCCCAACAAGTCAGATGTGCCATGTAATCAAGCTAGCCCTGCACCTATATATGGAAGACTTGGTTGCACTCTAGTTTTATGAACACAAGACACACTGAATACATGACACACTGAAATTTTCAACCTGCTCTTAGATACATAAAGCTTCCCAGTGAAATGCACATTGAGTTTTCTTCACTGCTTTGAGTCATATATGCTTTGTCAGTATATGGTATGTTCTGAAGCAAATGATTAGACTACAATTGCAGCAACACCAGGAGGTAACCAAAGAAAAGGGTATAGTTAAGAAATACGTGAGAAAAAAAGGAGGTACAGACTGACAACTCATAAAGGAAGAAAAAATATCAAGACATGGAAAAAACACACAAGGCTAAGAAACTAAAGCATAAAAAATATAAATGGAAACTGAGAATCTGATTTATGAGTTTAGAGGATAAAATGAAATTCTAAATGCATAATCCAAGAGGGTAACTCTGGTTTACCAAATTCTTTGCAAGTCAAGTCCAAATTCCAAGTCAAAGACAGAATGAAAACATTGGCTATGGGAAGATATGTAAAGAGGATGCAGGAGACCACATACTAGATTACTCAAACATTGCAGTTATTTATAACAACTGAGGTTACTATGATTTAGAAAACTGAAATAAAATTTAAGCTCCTGAACCTGTAAAAGACAATTTTTAATGTAATCCTGATAATTTCTATTTTTGTTGCTTCTGTCTTTATTTATAAGCTTAGCTTTAAGAACTTACTTTTGACATAATGTGTGTTTATGTTTATATCTTCTACCAGAGGTAAACTTTTGCACATATTCAAAGGACTTATTTACATGTATTTAAAGGTATGCCTGTAACGTTAGCTTGTTAAGCATGCCACATTTATTTCTTCGTAGTATGGTCATACATTCGTTTATTAGACTGTATCATGTTATGATTTTAAAGGACATATGGACACTTTCACCCTTGTCAGCTGTTTCCAAAGCCTTTCATACTTACAGTCAAAACCTGTAAGCCAAGATGAGCATTCCCAGATGACTTTTGTGATGCTTGAGCAATACATTGTTCCATTCTGCTTAAATATGATTTTCAAAAACAAAGAAACAGAAGAAAATAAGGAAAACAAAGATCCTGTTGTAATACCTGTATAACCAAGAGCAAAGTTTGTTGGAATTTACTGCCTTTTTTCTTCATATTTGCATTAGTTAAAAGTTGTTTGTAACTTCAAAAGATGGTGGACAGTGAAAGAGGAAATACTATAATAAAAAATTGCTTTATCATATAAAAAGACATGAGAAAAAGTTTGTTAGTAATGTCATATTTACATTTCAGGTTAGAAAAAAAACAGTTAAATACAAAATGTTTACTACAGAAATGCTTTTAATATTAACATTCAATTCTTCACTGTATTGGCCCTTGGTATAAGATAAAGCTTGTTGAGAGAGTATGTTTTCAACAGAATCTGGTATAATTCAGACTCTGAAGAAAGCTGAACATATGCACAGTGCTATGTTAGTCAATGGGCCTAACAGATTAATAAATAGCCATGCAGTAAGTGATGCTTTAGGGAGTGATATTGCTGTGGCAAGCCATACCTGTCTTGGAATAGTATGAATTTGTTCTTGCATAGTTTTGAAGATATGGGCCAAAACTTCAGTTGCTATACATCAAGAGAATTACACTAGCTTCCATGCAACTGCATCAATCCATATCAGCTGAGAATTTAGCTCCACTGTACACACAAGACTACAGAAACAGCCCTCTTATTGATAACAAGTCAGAAATTTCCAAAATATTCTAACTTGGTACAACCAGAGATAAGATAGCTCTACTTAGCTCTAAGATCTAGGCCTACCCTATTCTAAATGAAAGAAAAAAGAAAAAAGTGAAGAATTAGTGGGATCAGGCTAAATATGTAACCTAGACATTAAAATTATAGGCATACCAGCTTACTGAAATTTCTGATAAGACTATTTCAATTTGTTAGGGATTGTTGTCATGTTTGCCTTCTCTCTTTTGCTGTTGAAGATTATAGCAGCAAATAAGCCTAAACTCAAATTTTCTGTAATAAGATAAATGTCATAAAATAATATGCTGCATTTTTGCCAAATACACACTTGATCCTTTTCCTTTGAAGCTGGTATCATTACCCAGTGGCTAAAACTATCGTATTTTTTTTAAAGAAAGTGCTTAGACCTTGTTTTCTAGACTATTAGATCAAAATTTGCTATTTAGGTAAAACAAAAATAAAATACAGAAATATTTTTTCCATTTCCAGGTAAAGATAGGTTTCTTTTTTAATGCCAATTTCACGACTAGATACAGCCATCAACTATTTTTATTGTACATGACTATTTGCATAAATGACTCATAGGAAAGACTAAAGATATGCAAAATCTTTTTTCCTCTTGTTATTCCAGCTTCAACAGCTTCAGCAGCAGTATCAAATTACTGCCAAAATAATTCTCAGTCTCTTCAAAATATGGATAGATATTCCTTTCCAGGACTAATTTAAAGGTCTTACACCACCAGATATACAAAAATATTTCCATTTTTGATAACCAAACTTTACAATATTTTTGATTATATGCCTCACAAGCTGTTCACAAATCTGTTTCTGTATGGCTTTCTCTGCATTGATTAATGGAGGAGGCTGAGTTCCCTCATATATAGTGAAGTATTTCTACCATTATCAGATCACTCTGGAGTACTTGGCTGCATGAAAGAAATGCTAGACCAAATCACAGAAGAAATCCCTCTTTTCAAGTGTTTTGGGGCCAGACTGAGAAAGGAAGGCATAAAGTTTTGGAACTATCCTTTAGCAAGATAAAAAGAAGACAGAACTTCAAGTGTCAATGCAGTTCCAAGGAAATCATCAGGACTGTTCGAGTGTTGAACCTGGATCTGATTATCTGGCTGAATCCAGGCCTGAATATGGATGGGAGATCTGCCCCAGGAGAATAACATGAAATGAAAAACTCTACGATATCCCTCCCTGTGCCAGCTTCATGTCTTATTTCTTATTACCTTCCAAGCTCATGAATGAGGCTCCCTCTGTGTCTGCCTACTCCTCTCTTGCTGTAGGGGTGCTTGCTATGTCCTCTGTTTTTGAGGAGCTTCAATTTTCTCTTTTAGTGCAGTAACATATTTAATGCATTTAAAATTATGCCCAGTATGCTTACAGAAAGCAGAGTGAAAGAAGAGACAAATGTGGCTTTAGTTAGTGATTTAAAGCATTGTAATTAACAACTGCAAAGGTACAAGTTATCTAATCTCTAGAGAGACTTTTCTTTAACAGTACAGTTGTTACTGCACTTTTTGCTATAAAGGAAGGGCAGATGCTCAGAAGGGTTTTAGAAGATAAATGACAAAGTGTTATTCTCCGTATTTTCAGACAAGAAAGTTAAAACAAATTCTGACCTAGTCATCTAAACCTTCTCACTATTCTTTAGGTTAAAAATAACTATAACATCAGCTGAGGTTGTTTCCCTTATAGGCTTATACCATGATAGTTTTCTAAATTTCTTAGAAAAGCTGTAAGTCAAATGGATGCAGCTCCTCAGGTGCCTCTAAAATGTTATGTGCTCTCTTCTAAAAAAACACAAATATACTGAATTTTGTTGCCTGGGCATCTCCAGAGATATGTCCATATGACTGAAAAGTGACCCTATTGAAGCACTGCTAGGTACATAAAATACAGACACTAGAAATTGGTGCTCACTTTTTATGTGCAACATTTTTCAAGTTTAATAAGGAGGAAGAATAAGCATAGTATTTATTGTAGTAAAGAAAGTTCCCCCTTCTCCCCTGCAACTGGAATTGTTTGAGGATGGGGAATAAAAGGATTCTTAAAATAACAGCTTTTTTAAATTTCGACATGTCTAACAAAAAGAAAATGTAAAGGTTCCATTTTATGCTACTGCCTGCTGCTTAACTAGAGTCATAAGGTCACTCTGTAACACACTTCTTTTGTGCACATCTATGTAATGGTGAAGAAAGAAAAAGCTGCCAATTCCCTAACTAGATATTAAGCTTTTTCTTCCCTTCTACCCCACCCGCTCACTCCCTCCCTCCCAACCCTAAACCCACATCCCAGATTTTCAGCATCACTGCTTTAAAGTCTGAGAAGACTCTGCTTAGAAATATTTTTGACCCTGAAAAGACATTTTTCTCCATTGTCTCATATGTTCTTCTTACTCAAATATAATATTACTGTATTCTAAGGCAGATTTCCAGAAATACTGAGATCTAAAATGGTACTGAAAAGCACCTAGGATAATAGCGTTTTTTTAACTGTGATAACATTTTTTTATATGTTGCTCTGATTTGCATGTTATGCATAACTTGCATACATGCTGTGGGTTTGAGATTTATCGGAAGAATTATGTAGGTTTTCATTTTCTATCTTCCTGAAATGCAAAATATGTTTAGTAAGAAATCTGAACTAGGACGTAAAATTTTGGAAATACTTGAAATTTATTGCCGCTTCACTTTCAGATTTTGATTATCTCATTATCTTAAAATGCTTATGCTAGCATTTAAGCTGAATTCAGTAATTCTGTTTAAATGGACTTTGAATAGGTGGAGCCACAATTCCAGAACCCTGCTATATGATGAACATATTTAACTATTCACTGCTCTTTCATAGAAAAACTGTTATAATAGCATCTTTTTTTGCATTCTTTTCCCAGCTATGCTGATTAAAATTTAAAGAGGCAAATGTCTGTTGATAAAATCAGTAAAAATATGTTTTGTTGTTTTTATGCAAAATCCAGTCTAAAAAGATTTGGGTTCTTTTAGAAAATAAATTGTCATCTCCACATAGTGAACAATCCAGCCTCTCACACATTTTTTGTAAATAGCATTTTGTATTAATGAGCAAAGCAGCATTACAAATGCCGATATAACACAATCCTGCCCAAGAACAGTGATATCTTTCTGCAAAGAGGTATAATTTGCCATAATAATATCTGTTTGGTTTGAATATAAAAAAAATAGATTTTTAATCAGTCCCTTTGCAGTTCTGGTTTTGGATGTGGCTAATAGGGTTTTATTATCTGAGAGACAAAATACAAATGCTGCATTAACAGTTCAAATCATCAACAGTAGACTTTCCAACAGCCTTTTTCTGTTATGCACTGCTGTATTCTTTAGCTGAAAGTTACACAGATCACAAGCATGTGGCTAACCATTTCCTCAAATTCAGGCTGTCTGGCACCCTGAATGAGCTGATAGAGTTTGATTGGTGTCTTAGAGGCAGAGAAATTAAAGTTTCTCATAAAACTTTAGATGAACAAGATAAACTAACAGAATCTATAAGCACTAGTCAGACCTAAATTCATCTTCTTCATGAAGAAAATATGACTGAAACCATTCAATCCTTAAGAGAGCTTTGGCTCAACCTCTTCAGTACTTCCCCACCATTGGAGTTCTTCCTGTAGCTACTCTTGATGAACTGCAGCTGGGTGTTTTTCAAAGACCAAGCTGAAGCACAGAATTGCTTGACACATTGACACATTGGTCAGAGATGAGATTCAGTCAGCCATTGTACTGCATATTACTGCGCAGTAAATTAAGTCTTTCTATGCTTATGTTCTTGCATTATGGAAAATCACATGCTTTCAATTTTTTAAGTCACTAACAGATGACAGCAACAATAAGGACCAAAATAATTCAACTCATCACATGAAAGCGATTTTTTTTCTCTCCTTAATAAGCAGGAGTCACTTTACACCATCTCTTAAGGTACAACAGTGTTTGTAACAGGTTTATTTAAAACACTTAAAAAAAATCACAGGTGCCTGTCATTTACTGTAAGGTAAAGCTTCTATGAAGGGTCCCCCTTGTGAAATCACAAATTGTGTAACTTATTCTTTAAATTTCTTTAACATTTCAAATATAGTTCCAATCAAGTTTTCAGTGGATGCTTTTTGTAAGTTAAATGTTACTAAAACAGTAAAATATACACAGAAAATTTACAAAGACACAGTAAGAGATACAGCCATCTTGGGACACTACAGAAATGTCTGTAATGTTGGAATGATTAGCTGATAAACAGTTAATAAATTACTATTGCAATGAATCCTGTTCAGATACACCCTGTCTTCAAGTTTGTTTTTTTTTAATTCTAGTTATTCACTTTGGAAAAAATAAATTAACCTGATTAGAAGGAGAGAAATCTCCAAATCCGTTTATTAAAAACAGCTCACCTGTAAAAACCAAGATCTACATGACAATTTCACCAAACCCTTTCATTCAGGATAGTCAGGGGTTTCCAGCACTCTGCTCAGCAGCATCTTAATTTGACTTCTACATTCTTGTTTTAAATTAACATTACAGCGCTGTTCAGCACCAGCAGGGTTTGAAGTTGCAATGCCATCTGTGTCAGTTGCACTTTCTCATGGATAGAGTTAAACCATCACAATATATTCTCAGCATTCACACTTGTTTCTCAGTCACTTTAAAAGGCTGCAGCTGCACTGAAAATTAATTCTGCACAATACACTAGGAGGGCAACTGAACTACTTATAAAATTAGTCAAAGTATGATGAAAACTTCCTGGTACTAGTATGTGTGAGAGCCCTTACATGTGTTAGAGCTTTATCTGAAGTTTAATGAGACCACCTCACTGAGAGGGGAACTAGCCCTACTAGTCTAGTGATGAAAAGAATGACACAATTAGGTTGCCTGAGGAAAAGAAGTGAACACTAATGAAAAACAGTAGCTCAGTTAAAATGAGATGGAACTAGAACTGTTGGTTCTATCTAATGTCTTGATCACAAATCTAAGAGCTGGATCTTGTCAACGTGCCCACTCATTTCGTAGCAGTAGGATTAGGCCTTACTTTCCCAAGATCTCAGATTTTCACACTAACACCATTTTACAGGCATGTTGCTCTGTGGAAGTATTGTTCAAAACTCAGAATAGAAGACTGCAACCTGACACTGATTGGATGCATACAATGCACTTGAATGAATATTTTCTTCAGAACTGATAGGCATCGTCACCACTGAAAGAGAGCTACAACAACAGAGTAATCTAGCTAAGGATTGGTTCCATATTCTTTTCACATACTCCACTAGACTCTGTTCTCATACCCCCAGAAATAAATGTGTAATCTCACAGTTTTCAGTGCGCTTACAAGGGACACGTGAAGTACTATTTCACTGTCAAAAGATAACTGATATTCACTGATGAGATACTGACTTCTTAAGGCAGAACAGTCTAGCAAAAATAAATATACTAAATGTTTCTGTCACACACAGCTTCTGCAATGGTTTTTCTTCATTTTTATTTTTTTTTTTATTCACAGAACCTGCAATACTTGTCCTCTGCTCTCACAAGATCTTTGCACTTATATCAAACTTTCAGAGTGAAAACTGGAAGCTCAAGCTGGTACCTCATAAAAAGGCTACATGTAGGTGCATATGCATTTCCCTCTTCCAACAGATCTTAAATGGAGTGTTTACGCAGAATGTTTAAAATGTGTACAACTACCCAAAGCCTGCACAAGAACACATTTAATGCTTCTGAAAGAAAATTTCATTCCAGCAGGTTTATAATAAGTGCAAACACACTGATCTTGTGAATAGGCCATCTCAGATAGCTCTTGAAACACTGGCTTCATTGTTACTGTAATTACAGCTACAGAATAGGATTCAGGGAGATAAGCTGCATATTGATTTTTTACTAATGGCTTGATAACGTTTTGGCCACTGTGGGATCTTTGAGAAAGTCAGAGACGGAAAATTACAGCTTGTATTAAAAAATCACTGCTGGTGGCTGAAATCAAAACAGTTTGGAAAGAGACCAAGTAACAATGAACCAGGAGACCCAATGCATTCAGGCTTTTTCTCACTCATCCATACAGCTGTTGACTGCACGACCGAGAGCATTCATTCATAAGGGCTCCTTCATTAAACCCAGTGTGACATTGTTCGGGTGTCAGAAAGGCAGTAGTAGATGGTATATAAAGCTGTAGCGGGCCTAAGCTGTTTGAATCCCCCATTGTGCACCATAATGCAGCACAAGTGTAACCACAAAACCACACTGCAGTTACAGCAACTGCTGTGATAATCTTTTGAGAGGTGGAATGAATGTGGTGCTATTTTGCTATTTGCTCCAAGGTCTCCCTCAATGATAACGGTTTGATTTTGCTTGGTTTGGCTGGTGTGGCTGTTAGGCTTATGCTGGCAAAGTCAATTTGACTCTGTAAGACATCAGTCCTGAAGTCTCTGCTCTCTCTTGGTCCTAGTAACATTACAATCTTTCAGTATTTATTCACACTACAAATTCACAGCTAAAACCCCCAAACCCACTAAAATATCTTTATAATTTTAAATAAGTCTCCTAATTAATGTGTTCTTCTAGAGCAACAGTAAAACAATAAAAATACTTTTAGTAAAATTTTCTCCCCCAAAAATCCAAATAAAAAATGTCAGCTTGTCTTAAATATAATTAATACATCCTTTAAATTAAACTAGATATTGCACATTAATTACATTGAATTTAATTATTCAAACAGATTTATAGAGCATTAGGAGATATCTACACGCACAACATCTCTCAAAACCACTTTTGTCTTTACTAAATACACTGTAAATATATCACTTAGAAGCATTTTCTAGGTTTTCTGTTTAACTGACTTACTTCCACACTATAAAGTAGAAGCAGCCAAAATTATCTTTTATAAGTTATTTTATTTAATGTGGTCTAACAGACAAACCAATGGGCTCTGTCTTCCTGTACTTGGTTTCCTTAGCTTACTGGCCTTTACTTGTTGTTTACTTGCCCTTTGGTTTCCTCATCTGTGAAATGGAGGTCAAAATAATTCCCTATGTAAAACACTCTGAGGTCTAAAGATAATAAAATGTTAAATAAAATGAAGCATTGTTTTTACAATGCATGCAGAAGAAGGGGTATCACAGTATCAACTGTCATCAATTCTAGTGTGTTCAGTGTCCTATATATATTGAAGGATTGCAGATCACATTATATATTACGTGGCTACGGATGAGAAAAGGAATAGTGTCATCCTCATTTTCACCGATGGCTAAAGTTTTAAGGCAATATTCAGGGCAAGGTCTAACTCATGCAACAACAACAACAAAAATAGCAGGCAGTGTTTTTTCCTAAACCATTGAAAGAGGCAATAGCACCATTTCTTTGATCATGGCTAGACCACGTCTCATGAATGGACCAGATGCCCCGGTGGCAGGCAGTTCTCTCCTTTGAGTTTCAGTGGCTGTGCCTTTATCTTTTGCCTTCTAGAAAGCCGCAGATTGTTGCAATGGTGGTGCTTATCCTGACACTTGCAGCTGTCCCATTGTATTCAAGCTCCAGAGACACAGAGGCTGTTACCACCTCAGAAGTCAACTGACTCCAGCACCAAGGATGTGGCACACAGGTTGGAGAGGGCAAGCCTTGTGTTTCAGCTGCTTACCTCAGGGTTCATGCAAACACATTGGGTTTTAGGAATTGTTAACTGGAAGGCTTTTCAGTGTAGTTCATCAAATGGTGACATTACTAATCAGTGGCATTTGAAGTAAGAGCAGATGAAGATAGTCTGAATGCTGTTACGATTGTGAAGCTAGACTGTGTCTAAAGTTTCTAAAAGTAACTGTAACTCTCTAAAATACATATTCCTAAGAAAATTATTACTTTAAAATAGCTGTTCCTTCTGTTTTCACCTTTTTTCCTTTCCAAATTGTGATATATTTACAGAATCAAAACCGAACTATTAATTTCAAGTGCTTATACATTGGCTTTCTCAAGCGAAATGGAATAAACAGAAGCAGATGTATCTCCTAGTCCACCAAGTACAATCCTGAAAGTGGCACAAGTAAATCAATCAGACACTTTAAAAAGCTTCCATTTGAAATAAATAAAAAAACATGCTGTCAAGTTTTCTCATGATATTTTCTAGTCATCAGAAAAGAGAGCTGGCTATTTCCTGCATGCAGGTAGAAATCAAATCTGCATTAAATTATATAAAATCTTATGCTGTCATTCTGTCAACTGTTCTCTATGCTTGACATCCTCATGAGAATACATCTATAGGCCCTACACCAATGTAACTTTAAAAATACATTACTTTCCAGTATTGTCTGTTATTTCAGCTGTTTTCATAATGATCAGTTTAGTGTCTTATGTAATATTGCCTGTCGACTTTCTTTCCATCTCCAGAGAAATGTAGGTGGTAAGATTTTCTTTCCTTTTCTTAAGTTTTTCTCTCTTCAGCTGAAGCAGATTAATATACATTACAAAAAATAAAGTAGATAAAATGAGCTGGCAGAAACCGTATTTGCGTGCTGTGGGAGCACTCAGAAAGAAACAATATTATTCCTTCAGAGAAATATTAAGAGAAATACTCACAGAAATAAGTCTACTTTGTTTTAAATTTACCCAAATGTGGTGTACAGAGCAGCCAGGCAACTCCCTCTGGTCCCCCACAGCTGCTCCATTCCCAGAGCTCCTCCAGAGTTTCACCTGGGGAGCAAGGAAGTAGCATTTGTCAAGGTGCAAGAGTTTACATTACACAGTTCTACCCCTTTCATCATGGAGCTACCATTGCAGACTGGTAGCTTTTAGCTACAGATGAGGTAGCCTGCACAGTACCTCGACAGTCTCACAAGACCCAGAGCCTCCAGAACATCTTTGGGTCCTGAGGGCTGAGCAGCTTGAGATCATTGTCCTAGGGCTGTGATAAAATAAGATGTCTGAACAATTGACAGGAATGGTCAGGCTCAAAGAGCTGTAGTAAGTGGGATAACTAGAAGTAACAGGACTTGACTACACACAAAGTAAGTTTACCAAAGGTACTAACTTAATAGGAGCCATTAATCCTAGAGGGGTCGTATTGACAGTTCTTGATAGATGAGAGCATTGTGCAAACTCCAACTGTATGAAGCTGAGCAAGGACAAATGCTGGATTCTGTACCTTGGATGGTGTTACCCTAGGCATAGGTATAGACAGGAGACTGGAGTGCAGCCCTGCAGGAAAGGATCTGAGGGCTTTGGCTGATGGTAAAATCAATATGAGTCAACAATGTGGTCTGGTACCAAAAAAAGGGCCAACTGCACTCTAGGCTGCATTAAGCAAAATACAGCTAAATGGTTCATAGAATCATAGAATAGTTAGGGTTGGAAAGGACTTTATCATCTAGTTCCAACCCCCCCTGACATGGGCAGGGACGCCTCACACTTAACCATGCCACCCAAGGGTTTGTCCAACCTGGCCTTGAACATCGCCAGGGATGGAGCATTCACGACTTTCCTGGGAAACCTATTCCAGTGCCTCACCACCCTAACAGGAAACAATTTCTTCCTTAGATCTAATCTAAACTTCCTCTGTTTAAATTTTAACTCGTTATCACTTGCCCTGTCACTACAGTCCCTAAGGAGGAGTCCATCCCCAGCATCCCTATAGGCCCCTTTAGATACTGGAAGGCTGCTATGAGGTCTCCACGCAGCCTTCTCTTCCAGGCTGAGCAGCCCCAACTTTCTCAGCCCATCTTCATACTGGAAGTGCTCCAGTCCCCTAATCATTCTCGTGGCCCTCCTCTGGACTTGTTCCAACAGACCCATGTCCTTTTTATGTTGAGAACACCAGAACTGCACACAATACACCAAGTGAGGTCTCAGGAGAGCAGAATAAAGGGGCAGGATCACCTCCTTCGACCTGCTGGTCACGCTCCTTTTGATGCAGCCCAGGATACAGTTGGCTTTCTGGCCTGCAAGCGCACACTGCCGGCTCATGTTCATTTTCTCATCGACCAGCACCCCCAAGTCCTTCTCCGCAGGGCTGCTCGGAATCTTTATCTCTTCCCACCCTGTAGCTGTGCCTGGGATTGTTCCAACCCAGGTGTAGGACCTTGCACTTGACATGCTTAAACTTCATAAAGATGGCATCAGCCCACCTTACAAGCATGTTGAGGTCCCTCTGGATGGTATTCCTTCCCTCCAGTGTTAAAAGAATTGATTGCCTCATTTAAGACTCAGGAATGGTGCAGACTCACCTTGAGGACTATGTGCAGTTTGGGGGTCCACAATATAAGAATGCTATAAAAGTATTGGAATGTGCTCAGAGGATCGCAACAAAGATGGTGAAACAACTAGAGGTCATGACATAAGTGGCTGACGATATGAGGCTTGTTCAGCAAAGAGAAGAGGAGAGTAAGACGTGACCACATTGCTGTCTATAGGGAGTGGAATGGGAGGTGCTGATCTCCTTATTGTCTGGGGTTATAAGATGCAAGAGAATGGCTTAAAGCTTCATCAGGAGAAGTTCAGGTTGGATATTAGAAAACGCTTTTTCACCAAGAGAGTGGTAAAGCCCTGGAACATGCTCCATGGGAAAGTAGTCATGTGCCCAAGCATGTGGGTGTTCAAGAAGTGACTGGGCAATGCTGTTAGATACATGGTTTAACTTTTAGATTGCCTTATATGGTGCTAGGAATTTAAATCAATAATTCACATCAGATCATATCTCTTCCAACACAGGGTATTGTATGTCTCTATGATGTTGTGATATCAGCAGGAGAAATCATGTCAGTTGGCAGGATTTAAGCTTGTTAGTACAGTTAAATTAATGTTCTCTTAATATTTTTGATGCTCACAAAACCTCAAGTTTATTGGCACTGAAAGCCACTGGAATTTCCCCAGCAACACGACAATCTGCGGGTACTTTCTGTCTTTCACTCCAGTGCCTACTGTAAGTAGCTTTTGTACAAGCATCATCACATACACATATACACACATGTATGTGCAGTTCTAATTATATTAAAATAGATTTAATGACCATAGAGCAATATCAACTTATTCATATCCCCATATAAGAAAAAGTTTGCAGGAGTAGCGTAGCATGGTGTTGTGCTTCACATTTGCTCCAAGAAAAAAAAGATACTTAGATATTTAGATATTAACATGTTCCATTTGTTTTTTTTATTTTGGTTTGGGCTTTGTTTTTGGTTGGTTTTGGTTTTTTTTTTTTTTTATAATTTCTGAGGTAGTTGCTCTGCTTATCTTCACAATATGGAGCTTTATGGTTTTGGTTAGTTGATTGGTTAGGTTTTTTCCTAGTCTATTTTGTAGCGCTTGTCATTGAACTCCTTCACTGACACTTACGGGTTTCTAGTTGTGTCTCTGAACTATATGAGTCCCAACTGTAAATAAAAACGCAGTTCGTTTGTTTTCTATGAGGCTTATTGGAGCTGATGGGACTTTTTACAGAGTTCAGTGGGAGCTGCAATAGGCTTCATTTGTACTGATTTAGTTTTCCCTGTAGTCCAATTTCTAAGTAATATTTGTGAAAAAATATTTCATGGAAAAAGTGATAGCATAATAACGCAATTTTCCACACATTTATTATATCCAATAGAACAACCATGTAGTTGCAATATTATTACCATGAAATGCTTTTATTTCACAGTAACTGTAAAGTAACCTTATGTTCCCTGTACAACCCCTTTCTCTCTAACACACAGGCTCATATGATAGCATAACTGAAATCCTATTTTCAGACTTGTGTTTTCCCTTTTTTTGTAGGTTGGAATTTCAGGTAAATAATCTTTTTTTTTTTTTTTTTTTTTTTTTAATGTGAAAGAGGTCACATTTTATAAACACATTATTTCTCTGACCAAATTACCTGCACATTTTTAGTCATAATTTCATTCAATCTCTTTTTTTTTCTCTCTCTATATAAGAGACCCATTATTTCCTTTTACATGCAATTCTGCAATTACAAAAGAGTCCTAATTCTTCAGGAAAATTATGTCTTTTGTCTCATAATTTCCTATGGTTCTTTTTGGTTTAAAAGACCATAGAATGTAATAGGAATAACCTTCAAGTAGACTGAAAATGTTGTATTAGACAATGAAAGAATATCTATACAGTTTATTACTCAACAATTTTAAAAGGAACTCTCTTTGTAATTTAAAAAGGAATATCTTGCCTTTAAAAGTCTGGCTTAGGTAGAAAGAACTTTACCACTACTTATATCTATATTATTTTATTAGAAAAGCTATGGATCACAAGAAATCTCATTTACATGTCATAGAATCATAGAATAGTTAGGGTTGGAAAGGACATTAAGATAATCAAGTTCCAACCCCCCTGCCATGGGCAGGGACACCTCACACTTAACCATGCCGCCCAAGGCTTTGTCCAACCTGGCCTTGAACACCACCAGGGATGGAGCATTCACAACCTCCTTGGGCAACCCATTCCAGTGCCTCACCAACCTAACAGGAAACAATTTCTTCCTTATACCCAATATAAACTTCCTCTGTTTAAGTTTTAACCTGTTACCCCTTGTCCTATCACTAAAGTCCCTAATGAAGAGTCCATCCCCAGCACCCCTATAGGCCCCTTCAGATACTGGAAGGCTGCTATGAGGTCTCCACGCAGCCTTCTCTTCTCCAGGCTGAACAGCCCCAACTTTCTCACCCTATCTTCACAGGGAGATGCTCCAGTCCCCTGATCATTCTCATGGCCCTCCTCTGGATTTGTTCCAACAGATCCATGTCCTTTTTATGTTGAGGACACCAGAACTGCACACAATACTCCAAGTGAGGTCTCAGGAGAGCAGAATAAAGGGGCAGGATCACCTCCTTCGACCTGCTGGTCGAAGGATACAGTTGGCTTTCTGGGCTGCAAGAGCACACTGCTGGCTCATGTTCATTTTCTCATTGACCAACACCCCCAAGTCTTTCTCTGCAGGACTGCTCTGAATCTCTTCTCTGCCCAGCCTGTAGCTATGCCTGGGATTTCTCTGACCCAGGTGTACGACCTTGCACTTGTCATGGTTAAAATTCATGAGGTTGGCATCAGCCCACCTCACAAGCGTGTCAAGGTCCCTCTGGATGGCATTCCTTCCCTCCAGCGTGTCAACCAAACTACAGAGCTTGGTGTCATCATCAAACTTGCTGAGGGTGCACTCAATCCCACTTTCCATGTCAGCGACAAGGATGTTAAACAAGACCAGTCCCAACACCGGCCGCTGAGGGACACCACTCATTACTGGTCTCCAGCTGGACACTGAGCCATTGACCACAACTGTTTGTGTGGCCATCCAGCCAGTTCTTTATCCACAGAGTGGTTCATCTACCAAATTTATGTCTTTCCAGTTTAGAGCCAAAATATGGGACATAAGCATATATCTTTGTGTGTTAATGTCTATTCTGAAACTCCCTTACTTTCTTTTTGCCTTATTTTTTGCTTCACATTATGTATCATGTTTATTTTTATTCTGTTCTTGGAAGCATGATTTTTAATTAGTTTTTGCTACTTTGCAAGAGAAACTCAGTCCACTAGATAATTGTTTATACTGTTCAAACACCTTGAATTTTTGTTTTTAAAATCTTTATTTTTTTTGTCTGTTGTACTGTC
>NW_026900749.1:0-2111 GCF_033783945.1 Neopsephotus bourkii | reverse complement strand
GGGTTTGATTCGGAGAAAACTCCAGGAACAAACTTGCCAACAAAGTTTTCAAGCTGACAAGCAGGTATTCTTTATTGCGGCGCCGGGAGACACGGGGGATAAATCCTCCTAACGTGTGTCTCTCTAATTGCCCCACAAGCTGTCCTTTTATAGCCCCTGGGCATACATACATATTCATGAGGCTACATATGGATTACATCATTTTCCAGAGAGTTCCCCGCATGCGTACAGAATTGTGGTGGTGGTCTCTGAGGGTCGTTTACTTCTTCCAACAATCTTCATCACTTCTGGCAGCCTTTGAAGCACGCGCAGTAGATGCTCATACCAGTTTAATTGGTTCGTTAGCACCAGAGACATAATAATCCTCCTATCCTCCTACTTATCAGTTAGTTTAACTGTAGCCCATCCTGGACACCTGCAGTTCCCAGATACTCCTTATCCCTGAGTCCTGTTTTTCTAGACTGTTTTTCTTAAAACTATGTCAACTATAATGATTTATCTTGTGAGAATTCTCAGTATGTTCTCTAGCTGTACTCTCTTTTTTTTCTCTATGTATCATGCACCTCAGTAATTTTCCATTGCTACTGTTACAAAGCCATCAAACTTAACATTACTTAAAACTACTTCTAAAGGTTTCTATATCCCATTTTGTGATTTTGTGCCCCTTTGTCTCAAATTCCCCCCTTTTTCTGTCCTTTTGCAAATTCTTTTGCAACATTTTATATATTACCATTACCATCAAAAGTCTTTTTGAAATAATTTCCCGTTTCTACCTGGTGCTTAGTTTCATTCCTTTTCCACTCTTCATAATTTGTCATAGACCGTTTACAACACCAGAGGGAACACTGTATCATACCACAAGTAATCAATATTAAAGCAATTAACACCAGTATTCCTGCAACTAGTTGCCTCAACCAGGAGAGATCGGGTAACCATGAAGTGAACTTTTTCCATATTTCTTCAAAACCCCAGGAAGTGTCATCCATGGCCATTTCATGAAGTATCTTAGTTTGTTTCCAAATTTCCTTCAGATCTGTTTCAATTCTGCCACTTTGGTCTATATAGGAACAACAGCTTTCATTGATTATGGAACAAACCCCTCCTTGTGATGCCAATAACATGTCTAAAGCCATTCGGTTTTGTAATACTACTTTTGACAGGCTGGTTATCTCTTGTTGTTCTGCCTGGATTATATCAATATTTTTGCTTTCCATTTCCTCTATAGTTGCTGAGATATTTACAATTGCCTTCTCTAATTCACTTACTCCCAAAGATGGAATTAGCCCTCTTACAAAACTATGAAATGCGGTGTGCCGTTCAATAATAGGATTAAACCCCCGTTTAATCCGTTTAGCAAAACTTCTAACCCAGGTCCCAGAAGGGTACTTGTCAATAATAGTAAAATTGGGTATTACGGCACCTAAGGTGCATGCCCCCTTCCAGTTGGGGGGTAGAGTCTTATAAGCATTTTTTCCACATAGCCAATACCATCCTTTCCCTTTTGGAACGGGCCACCATTGAACTACGATACCATCTATAGTAATAGCATGATTGCAATTTGAATGGTGACCTACATCTGTGGCATTTAAACAAGCAAAATTTCTTACCCTGGTTTCTGGTGTAATACATCTTTGTGCGCAGGTATAATATTTGTTATCTACATTAGGATTAACTATTCCAAATTTTAAACTTTCCTTTGAATACAGATTACTAGTGTTCACCCATAAATTTGTCCATGAGACAGTGTCAGGAATTGGAACTCCAATTAATGGGAGATTCAGACTTTCTCCTGATTTAGGCAACTGTGCACACACCCAACAGTCACTACGATTAAAAACATTAGTAACATTCTGCACTAATTTCAGGTATAAGTTCTGGTCCCAAGCTTGTGCGCCAGTTATCATATGAGTCCAAATTATGACCGACGCAATTTCATACGTAAGGGTCCTGAAGGTTCGATCCGCCATGTCTTCTCTGGCTCTGGTGCTTTCTTAATTCTTGAATAATGTATCCAAGCAGGTTGTTCCTTTATCTTCACTGCTGTAAAGGTGGTCAATAATATCTGGTACGGTCCGCTCCACTTCTCCTGTAGAGGATCTCCTGAAAAATTC